>NC_069501.1:810122621-810152621 GCF_027579735.1 Bombina bombina | reverse complement strand
AAAATGGTGTGATGGGGTTGTATCAACAGGAAAGATTACCCATTGCCCTTGTAGTCACAGATTGCACCCATGTGGCATTCAGGGCACTCTAAGATCTAGAGCACATGTTCAGAAAATGCAAACATTTTCCCTCTATTAATGTGCAAGTTGTTTGTGATCATGGGAAGTGCACAAAAAAAAATGCCAAAAACGTTTCCCCTAGAAGGTCTCATGACTCATATAACATGCACCACTCTGTTATCTTTGACCAGTTTGTGACGGGGTTATTCCCTCAAGTATTCCAAGTCCCAACCTTTTTATGAGAATATATTCCTAAACACAATTCTAATCTCTCTCTCCTCGATGCCTTGGGATTGGATACTTTCTTCTACATGACATATCATCATCATTGTTTTATTCGCATGATATTCCTCTCATTCCAGCCCCCATCATTCTTATTTTGTTTTATCTCAATGTATCTCCCCCTTCTTTGTTGTTCCATCTCTTTTAACCCTGTCTCCTTACAAACAGTCTCTCCTTTTTTATATGATTTAAACCCCTGATTGCTCTTTTCTCTACCCTTCATTTTTTCAGATAACTCTCCAATAGTTACAGCACTTCCTCAGCCAACTGAAATTGATATATTTTAGATAGATAGATAGATGATAGATAGATAGATAGATAGATAGATAGATAGATAGATAGAATATGTTCCCAAACATGAGTCACACACATTATGTCTAAACTGATTAAACCTAAAAAATAAAAATCTTAAAGGGTTATTTTGCTACAGATTTTCTATCGTCAATGTTAAAAATTATTTTGGCTTAAATAATGTGAGGTAAAAGCTGTTTAAAGGGACATAAAACACCTCAAAATATTAATATAAATTGTTTAGTCACATGTAGTAAAACAATTTTGCAATAAACTTTGATTATTTATTTTGTTCTCCTTTCCTGTAATTTAATTCTGAATATTGTGGCCTTTCCAATTCATGTTAAACATGGAAGTGCAGATATAGATTTATTCCACACTGTCATTGGTTGCACACTCTAGTAAGCCATTTATAAGTTACCATTTATAAGTTACCATATGCCAGTGCACATTGCTTTATGAACATTAACTTTACCCTTATTTTTTCAAAATAATATTTAAAAATACATGAATAAATTATTCTCAGGCTAATATTTGCTCTGAATGCATCATTCAAGCAATGATTTATTTAGTGTTTAACGTCCTTTTAAATGTAAACTTAAACTAATACAGCCTTTTTAGCTGTATGCTTCCTATTCATGCTCAATGCACCCATCAGCAAATGAGCATATGCAGGAAGTTGACGTAATCATTTATTTTTGGCCAAATGAAAATGTTAACACAGTTTTGCTATGTTTTTGCATTAGTCAGATAATACGATAAACACGTCAACGAACAAATGGATGCATGGGATAAAAGAATATTGTTGTTTCATCCATTGCTCTAAAGCCATTAAAGGATTTTCTGCTTCACATATTAAATAATAATCTAACAGTGTCCTTTGTCCAGTTGATTGATTCCTATGTCAGCCAATATGT
This sequence comes from Bombina bombina, assembly GCF_027579735.1. NCBI lineage: Eukaryota > Metazoa > Chordata > Amphibia > Anura > Bombinatoridae > Bombina > Bombina bombina. The sequence continues at coordinate 810,151,071 of NC_069501.1, read as the reverse complement.
AAGCTTCCCTTTGATCTTGGTCAATCCTGACCTCATTTTAAATTTTTTTTACTGCTGCTGGCTTGTAGGAGTAGCACTAGCTTCTACTTTCACTTTATTTAAATATAATTTAATATCCAACTGTTCCTCTACTGCTCCTAGATAAAAGCAGGGGAACTTTTTTTAGTTAACAATTAATTCTGAGCAAACACACGTGTGAATATCAGACAAAATATTATTTTTTTTGTGACAAATGATTTATCCAAAATAATTTTATGGAAGTGCACATCTAGTCAGAAATGCCAATGAGATTCTATTTATTAACTTAAAGTGACTTTCTCGCCAGCTTGATGCTAAAGTGGCACTCCTATTGAGTGCCTTTTTGTCTACCCCTGGCAGATCAAGTTGCCAACTTGCGACTAGTCTTTGTAGATTCTGGTCTCCAGAATGATTTAGTATTAATTAATACCAATTGTTAATTGAGTGAATACCAGTTGTATATAAAGCGAGCCCTATCTGAATCCCTGGATGGACCCACACAAGATTAGGATCTCTTATGATTTCAGAAAGCCAGTGACGTGTTTGTAGATATGCATAGAAATCCGAATTGGACAGATTATATTGCCGTTTTAAATAGTCAAATGTTAGAGCTCCGGATGATCCTACTGCATTTAATTGATAGATAAACTTCAACCCTTTGCTAGCCCATATTTTAAATATTTTATTATATAAGCCTTCTGTAAATTGTTGGTTCCCTACAATTGGCAGGTTTATGGGTAAGTTTCGGGTGTATGTAACAGTGTAACAGTGCTTGGGGTGAGTAAGAAGCTACTATGTTTTCCTCAGCTTCCTTAAAAGCAATATAGTTGCCTTCTGTGAGCCAGTCAAGAGGTATTTCCCCTAAGCATATATTATTATATATTTGAAGGGATGGAAAGGAGAACCCACCCATATTTTTTAACTGTATTAGTTTAATTATAGCTATCCTTTCCATCCCTTCCCCCATAGGAAAGATCTAAAAGCTTTATTCCCTACCATGACATATTTTTTGGGCTTAAATAGAATCTATATTACAACTGCTACCTTAAACAAATGGTATTCTAATACATTGAATAAATGCCCACGTTTTTCAAGTTTTATTGTGAATCTAACACATATGTTCTGGAGCTGTCCTAAAATGCAGAAACTCTGATCACGTATACGTTTTTGGCTAAGTAAAATGCTACTTGTCTCAATCAAGCTGGAGAAACAACACATTTTTCTACTATATGACTCAGATGCAGCCAGACACATTACTACTTGATTCAGTTAGAGCATGCCATTTTAAGCAACTTTCTAATTTACTCCTATTATCAATTTTTCTTCATTCTCTTGCTATTTTTATTTGAAAAAGCAAGAATATAAGCATAAGAGCTGGCCCATTTTTGTCTCAGCACCTGGGTAGCGCTTTCTGATTGGTGGCTACATTTAGACACCAATCAGCAAGTGCCTCCCAGATGCTGAACCAAAATTGGGCTGGCTCCTAAACTTACATTCTTGCTTTTTCTAATAAAGATACAAAGAGAACAAAGAAAATTTGATAACAAGAGTAAATTAGAAGGTTGCTTAAAATTGCATGCTCTAGCAAATCATGAACGTTTAATTTAGACTAGATTATCCCTTTAAGAATTGGAAGAACAGAAAAGAACCCTTGATACATAATCTAGTTAATTTACTATTAATAAAGGCTATAATGGAACAATTTGATATTATCTTAGGATCAGATCAGAGCATAAGGAAGTACTGTAATAAATGGTTTAACTTATTTAAAATATATGAAAATTGTACGCAAGCCCAGCTACTTGCCCCTTTTACTTCATGCAAATATGTGAATGAACTACTACAGGGGGCTTAATATCTCAGTCATGTCAATTAATCAATCCTTCCCTAGGTATAAAAGTGTGATAAAATGAGGGTGGAGGGGTGACAAGGGAGGAGGAGAGAAAAATTATTTTTTTCTCTTTTTTCTCTTTTTGCCTTTTCCTGTTGTTGTTTATATCACAGGCTATTAACAGACTGTGAAGACTGTGGAAGCAGTGGGACGGACACCTTATCCACTTTTCGATTAATTCCTAATCTATTATGATTTAAAACAGAGACTACATATAAATTGGGTTATAGGGAAGAACCATAGTGGGGGTTTAATCTTAGCACTCTTTCCTATTGTAGGTTGATTAAGTAAATTTAAAAGTTAAATACTTTATTAGGTAATTATAATTAAAAATAGGAGAATAACAACTCTCCATGAGTACCACTATAAGCCAAATATATGTAATACAATTAAACTATTATGTTAAATCACCCCCCTGTTTCCTGGCCGATATCTGCAGTCCTCTGCAACAGGTGACAGGGGTGACTAACATACAAGAATAAAAAGTGCAAAACCAAAACTGGTGATCACAACTTACTCCATCTGCCTTAACATAAACAATAATGCCCCTAGAACACGTAACAAGCCGTTATCCAATCAATGGACGGCTGAAGTACACACCCATTATATGACACGTACACGGCAAGGATTAGCCAGACAGGGGGCGTTTAGGTTACAGAATGATCTGATTGGATAGTTAACGTATATTCCATGTGTATTTAAATGGGTGGCACCCAGGCTTTGGTTTACCTGTATTTTCACATTGATAAAGGCTGCTTAAACGGCCGAAACGCGTTTGTGTTACCAGTGCATTGGTTTTGCACTTTTTATTCTTGTATGTTAATCACCCCTGTCACCTGATGCAGAGGACTGCAGATATCGGCCAGGAAACAGGGGGGTGATTTAACATAATAGTTTAATTGTATTACATATATTTGGCTTATAGTGGTACTCATGGAGGAGTTCTTATTCTCCTATTTTTAATTATAATTACCTAATAAAGTATTTACCGTTTAAATTTACTTAATCAACCTACAATAGGAAAGAGTGCTAAGATTAAACCCCCACTATGGTTCTTTCCTAAATCCCAATTTCTATGTAGAATTCTTTGGGGGGTAGCACCGGATTGTGTTTTAAAGTAGCAGTCCATAATTTCCTAATTATCACTTAGACTAGTGCCAGTAATATACTATCATTTACTATTAAAACAGGGACAAACAGAGGCCAAATGTAGGCCTTATGGGGATATAGATATGAAGCGTATATATTTTATGGTATTTCTTTTTTTAATTACTATGTAATCTAAATTGGGCCATAGTGCCTGTATATATAATTGCCTTTAACTAATAAGACACCATGCAAACAAATGAGTATGTTGTTAAATATATAAAGCTATGGCATGATACATTTAATTTATACATGCATGAATGTAAAACTGTATACAATTTATTTTTGTCCTGGGCTGGCATCTGTTTTTATAAAATAATACCTGAATTCATCTAAGGAAGCATATTGATGCTTTGGAAATTAAACAAAATGATTTACACATTTATGTCTCTTGCATGAGACTTTACCTTTTTTTCCCTTTTTGTTATGAGTTCCCCCCTCTGTCTGATGTATATAACCTTGTTATTCTCTAATAAAAACATGAAAAAAAGGAAGTGCCAATAAGGAATAATACTAGTAGGAAAGAATACACAACTGCTACTGCTGCATTAGTTTCAATGTGGTCCTTCATATGAATGATAGAGTAGTTTTTTAACCAATAGCCTAAATTCTATAAAACATGCTCAAAAAATGAATAACTTGCTGAAAAAACTCCTGGAACATCACCAGTGGAAAATTGCAGCATTCAAAGAGATTTGTAACCCCTCATCAGAGCATTGAATGACAATGTCAGCTCCATTGAAATCAAAGGAGCCACTTCTATCTTGCAGACTAACACCCTCTACAAAACAGTTAAAAAAAAGAGATAACCTCTTCAGCAAGACAAATTCGTAAAACAAGATACTTTACAGGGCAAAATGTGCTTTTTTCAATCCCACATGCTGAGTTGAGGTTTAGTTGAGGATTAGCTGAAAAGTCTTGACCACATCTGAACATCACCTCAGAATGCCATAGGTCAGGCCCTTAGCTACAGCTATAAGATTGACAAGTACATTTATAGTGAGACAAATATTTAACAAATACAAACATTTCAAGAACAATTTTTTGCAAACGTATTTCCAAGATGTTGCCGCTTTAATTATAGTTTCTGCACAATGCTACTAGTTCATTTACAATATATTATGCACTGGACCATTTTAATGGGCAGGTGAACAGGGTTTACTGCCTTGAACATATGTACCTGGCCTCACGGCAAGCAGGCAGCGTACGCTGTCTGCATTTAACATTGCACAAGCCATTGCTTGTGCAATGCCGCCCTCTGCTCATACGTAGCCATTTGCATGAGCAGGGACTGTTAATCATACCACTATTCCCACTCATTTCACTATGCACACTTTAGATGGCAGAAAAGTAAAGTAGTAGTGGTCTTAAGACTGCAGCTACATGCAGTGCAAAACCCCCTATTCTGAATTTAAAATGAGGAGTAGATTTTTTCTTAAATTTTAAAGTTTGTTCAATTTTCTACCCCACTTTATCATGTGACAGTCATCAGCAATCACAAAATACATAGGCATATATACTGTGAAATCTTGCACATGCTCAATAGGAGCTGGTACCTCAGAAAGTGTGCATAAAAAGATTGTTACAAAAGCTTATTCATAAGGTACATGGTTGGTGCAAAAAATGACTTATTTGATATTTCTTTTGCTATAGCTTTTTCAAATGTGTATTTAAGTATGCACTGTGCACCAGCATTTTAAACACAGCGCTTTCTCAGAGAGCCTAAGGTGCTTGTATCATCTGGTAATGAATCAATGTGTTAATTGGTGACATGATACAAGCCCCCACTTGGTGCTCTGAACAGCTGCAGTATTTTAAATGCTGATGCACTGAGAATATACAGCTATCCTTCACATTCACATGCAGAGAAAAATGTTAACACAAAAGCAGTGATAATTTTTACTAGAAGCATTTTTGCTAATACATGTGTATCGCAAATATGTTTCTATTCAAAGATGTGATTAATCTATGTGCATTTAAATTTTGACTGGAATATCCCTTTAAAGGGACTGTCTACACCTTAGTCATCTTAAAGTCTTACCTTAGATAAGTTACAAATAGCCTCCAGCACCCCTTTCTATACCATGCAGCAGGAATGGTACAAAAAAAAATATTTAAAAATGAATATTGTTTCTGGCCACTTTAAAATGGCTGCCAAGCTCTGCCCATGGATGACATCACAATCTGGGCTGCATAAAAGGCTCACTAGCACAAAAGATTCAGAAGTTGTATTCAACAGACTGTCAATGCTATGCAGCAGAGTGCCTAGATCAGGGGTGCCCAATTGGTAGATCGGGATCTATCAGTAGATCCCGAAGGCGCTGCTGGTAGATCGCAGCCGAAGTGATCAAAATGATGTGGTCAAGTTACGCGATCTCAACACTGGGGCGTGAGTAGAGTATGGTTGCTAGGGATACCACTTCATCTACCGCAGTGTGTGAAGGGGCAGGTCATTAAACAGTCTGATGGTCGGACACGAAAAGTGCTACAGGATTGGATCTTGAGGGACATCGATTTCAACCAATCGATGTAGATGATTTTTTAACCACAACACAATTGGACTATCAAAAGCATGGTTGAATGAGTACTCTCCCAATGGATATGGCGGTATAGTATATTTAGGAGGGTAAGTGTCAATAGATAGAAAAAGTAAAGGCAGAGGCTGCTGTGCTATGCTAAAGGATCAAGTCTGACTGACGTCTGGCAAATGAACATGGTCTGCATGGTGCGCTATTGAAATTTATTTGTGTAAACCTCACTCTGTACTATCAGGCTAAGCCCATGGTGTAAAGTCAAGGGGGTCAGTGGAATAATTTGAATGCAGTGTTTTGTAACATGGCACAAGGGGTTGCTCCTTTAACCAGAATTAAAGTCAGTGCTACTTCTGTCATCAGGATTAATCTGTTGCATCTTTATGCTTTTGCACATCCATGTGTTGCTAAATGCATGCAACCTTAAAGGGATATGAAACACACATTTTATTTTTTTTCATGATTCAGATATAGAACATGCAATTTTAAACTACTTTCTAATTTACTCCTATTATTAATTTTTCTTCATTCTCTTGATATCTTTATTTGAAAAACCAGGAATGTAAGCTTAGGAGCCGGCCCATTTTTAGTGGGTAGATCTCGTTGAGCTGGTCATTTGAAAAGTAGATCCCAATACAAAAAAGTGTGGGCACCCCTGGCCTAGATGCAGCCGAGACTATGATGTCATCAGTGGGTGGAGCTTGGCAGCCATTTCAAAGTGGTCAGAAACAATATTCCTTTTAAGATATTTTTTTGCCATTCTGCTGCATAATATAGAAAGGGCTATTTGCAACTTAATCTAAGGTTAGACTTTAAGATGACTAAGATTGAGTCTGTCCCTTTAAGGATAATTTGGATCTATCTAAATCTTGATAATGGAATACAGCTTTTGATTAAAATATGTATAACCAAATACATTTATATTTATTGATAATTTGTTGTATCTATTTTTTTCTTTTGCAACATTTTTTAAAAATATTTTCTTCAAGCCAGCATGAAAGAATATCTGTTAATGTTTCATGTAACTTAATACTATTTTATTAATACAAAATCAATAGAAAATGATATAAACCATTTATATTATGCATAACTCCTTTTAATAAAAAATTACTCCTGTCCAATATCATTTTTTATATTTTCTATTAATGCAAAACTGGTCATCATAAAAAATGTCAGACTGTCTCATTTCAATTGCTCATATGGTGATCAATGAACTGAAATCAGTGGGAACCATAACTCATATCATTTGCATTGTACTTTCATGTAAAAATGACATGGAAGAGTTTAAGAACATGTGCTAACTCTTAGTCATTCAATTCCTGAACTCTTGCTTAATCTTTAACAAGATGTCATGGGATAAAAAGCAAGGGGTTTCTTCCTGACCTTCAAATATTTTCAACAGATCAGACTTGAATACTGATTAAGAGTGCAAGATGTATAATAGTTATCTGTCAACAGTACTTTATTTTATCTATGAAGTTCATAAATAAGCAGTACTCCAAAAAGTGAATTTTAATAAAAATGCTTTTATTGTTAGGACAAGGTGAACATTCCAGACATAGAATGCCTTTAAACCATTATATAGTTTTGGAAGCGCTACTGATTTTTTTGTTCTTCTATGGAGATCAAGGGCTTAATTCAAACTTTAGTAATATTCTACCTAACATCTGCAGCATATGAATTAAGGGTGATTATCTCATATTCTGGATTTCATTTATTTTAACTATATGTTAATAATATACATTTGACATATTTTCTAGAATGTTGCAAGGATATGTAAATACTTGCAAACGGCAAAACATAAAATAAACATTAAAACAAGTGGACTATAAAGTTAATTTTATAACTATAGTAATCTAAGAACCTATGTGTGAATATTGTTTCAGTACCAATATAACATAAACAAATGTATTTTTATTATTAAATATATATCCTCATAATTCATTAAAATCTAATGCCCTACAAAATATGCAGATTGTTTAATTGACATAAAGTAAAAAGTTTTCGCTCGCACTCTAACCCAGTGCTTGCAAAAAGCAGTAGTTAGAATATTGCAAAAGCATTAACATAATCCCCCATAGAAGTCAATGGAGCAAGAAAAGTGGAAAAAACAACACCCTACTTGCGTGCAAACATGGTCACATATTCTCAGGTGTGCTAACCCGAATATGAATATATAAATATTTCATTTTCCAATGTTCTTCACATAGACGAAAATGTTCTATTAATTCATAAATGCATATTTTTATTTTTATATATATATATATATATATATATATATATACATACATATATATATATATATATATATATATATATATATATATATATATATACACATATATAAATATATATAAATATATATAAACATTCAGATGGTTCAGCACTCTCAATTCAAGTCCGGGGTGCACAGCAAATAGTTAATGACAAAGCACAGTTTTACTTTTCAAAGTGAAGTTTCGGGGTTTCACCCCCATCCTCAGACTTACATACAGTGTGCAAAATAATGTGTATACTTATACCTTTGGAAATAGAATGGTAAGGTAAGCACTTTCCAGCAATTGATATATAAGAGTTTAAATAAAGATATATATATATATAAAACCACATATATAAAACGAATTAAATATGTACAAAATCCTAAAAAGAAAAAGTCATAGTTAAAAGTTACTGCAAGTAACTAAAAAGTCTAAAAACTCGAATACTGGGACGATTGAGCAGTTCATATGGATCCCAAAACCTTCTTCAGACTTCCAATTCCCCTAAGGGTGTGCACTTACTTGAATTGACCTCAATCAGTATGAGGTAAGTAGAGACGTAATCATATATCACAACATCCGCTGTCTGTATAAGCCTCTTTGTATGGAATACTGGACCCCGTTAATGATATGGAGTATTTGCGGTTAAAAACTTTCAGATCCTCTTTCCATAGAGTAGGGTAGAACTTCAATATGGTGCCATAGAATTCAAAGAAAAAAGGAAACACTAATAGTGCATTAACCTTTTTATTAATTAAAATACAGAACACCAGTAGATGAAACCTACTCACAAGAATGACCTCAATATATGAGGTAAAGATACAGCATATAAATCCAAACACAGGCAAATATCAGCAAATATTGGCAGCTTGAAGTGATACCAAGCAGTGAAACCTTACGCGTTTCGAAGGCGTATACGACTTGCGTCTACCTTCTTCGTCAGAGGTGAGTGTTTGCTATAGCGCCTGCGCGTCTTTTACAGACGTCAGGCGTGATTACGTCAGGCGGGCGGATGGCTTAGTTTCCATAGCGATCGGGAGTAAACAGGAAGTAATTCTAAGTGTGTATGTCAGATGTATAGAAAATCATCACTACCGGACTTTAACAGTACGATACATCTGAGCTGGGAGGTATTATATCTTTAATCGCAATTCAAATATCAATCTATAAACAATCAACTAAGATAATAAATATGTCTATTTAGAAAATAAGACATCCGACCCCTAAAATCATTCATATAACAGTAAATGCACTTAAAATCTCAATAGTTTAAAAACCCTATCATATAAAAAATTCAATAAAAAATAGAGTATATTTAAACAAATGTATAAGTTCATATGTCATTACAATGAATACTTAATAATACAGAAATAGTATATAAATAAAAAAAAATTAAATTCACATAATAAAAATATATACATATATATATATATATACATACATAATATATATCCACATATATATATACACTTTTCTTTCCTAAGAGAGAAGATTTCTTCATAAAAAATCCCTGCTAAAATGCCTGAATAGCAGAGGTATTAAAAATATATAAAATTAATAGTGGTATACCTGGGGGATCAATGGAGGGAATAGGAATACAAATACACTTTATATACATTATTAATTTAAAAGTAAACTATAGATATCAAAGCCCACAAGAAAGCAGCAATGTCATAAAAAATCCTTACTAAAGTATATATTTAATAGGGATGTATACAGAGGATAAATGGAGGGAAAAAAATACAAATGTAAACAATAGGTGTCAAAAATTACAAGAAAGCAGCAATGTCAATATCCTTATTTAGACCATATGGCACCATAGTGTTAAATTGGTGAATCCAATAGGTCTCTCTCTGTCTGAGGAGGCGTTCCCTATCTCCCCCTCTCTCAGATGTTTTCACCAATTCCAGAATGGTACCTCTGAGACATTTGGGGTCTTGCTCATGAACCACCCTGTAGTGTTCAGAGAGGTTATGAGATTTCAGGCCCTCTTTGATATTGGTTATATGCTCATACATTCTCTTTTTAAAGGGGCGTGTCGTGCGACCTATGTACTGGAGGTCACAACTACATTGAATCAGGTACACTTCATATTCTGTTTTACAGTTACATAGTGTCTGTATATCACATTGTTTACCATTTGTTGTGGAAGACACCTGCTTAGTGGGTCTATTGCCATTATATGCATGTTCACAGGTGCAACAATTCAATCTGTTGCATTTATAGACCCCCTTTGCGCCCCCCTCATTGAGCCAAGTTTTCTTTGTTTGGGTTTTCCTTAATTGGCTTGGTGCCGAAATATTTTTTAAATTTTGATTCTTTCTAAAGATAAAACCTGGTCTCTTATCTAGAACTCCCTTTAGGATTTTATCCTTTTGGAGAATGTGCCAATGTTTGAGAATTATATTTTTAATACCCACTGATCCTTCATTAAATGTGGTGATGAAATTCATTTGTTTTGTTTCTCCCTTTGCTTTGTTTGATGTGGTTTATGCAATCGAACCTTTTATTAAATCTGTATTTTTAAGTTCTCTTACTTTATTATAGGCTGCTTCTATATTTCTTTCTCCATATCCTTTCTCTTTAAATTTCTTTTTTAGAGAAACAGCTTCTTTTTCAAAATCTGTTTGACGGGAACAATTTCTTTTAATCCTTAGAAATTGGCCATAGGGAACGTTTTTTATCCAGCTAGGATGGTGGTTGCTTGTAGCATGGATAAAACCATTGCTGTCCATATCCTTTCTGAATAGTTTTGTTGCTATTTTACCTCCTTCTTGGAAAAGAACCAAATCCAAAAATTCTATTTCAGTATCATTGAATTTTTCTGTGAATTTAAGGTTAACATCATTATCTTTTATGAAAAGGAAAAATTCAGATAGGGTATCAACCCCCCCTTTCCAAATAAATATGATGTCATCAATAAAACGGGACCAAGATACTATGTTGTCCCTAAAGGGGTTGTTGTTCCAGATACATCTCTCTTCCCATAGACCCATATACAGGTTAGCGTAGCTGGGGGCAAATTTAGTCCCCATAGCTGTACCGCTAACCTGTATATAGTATTCATTTTCAAACATGAAGTAGTTTTGTTCCAAAATAAATTTTATTGATTCAACAATAAACATTTGATTTTTATCTGGGAGGTTGGTTAACTTTTTTAACCAATATTCAATTGACTGTATACCCAAAATGTGGGGAATATTTGTGTAAAGGGCCGTCACATCAACCGTAACCCATAAATATTCTTCCTTCCATTCGATTCCAGTCAATTTATTGATGGTGTCGGGGGTATCTCTAATGTAAGACTTCATAGATGGTACCAGAGGTTGTAGGAAATGATCAACATATTCTGATAGTGAGGATGTCAAAGAGTTAATCCCAGCGACTATCGGTCTACCTGGTGGATTAATGTCGCTCTTGTGTATTTTGGGAAGGTGGTAGAAAACTGCTACCACCGGATCATTATTGATCAAAAATTTGAATTCATCCTCGTTTAGAACTCCATGAAATTTAGCGGTATCCAATAGGTCATTATATTTTCTAACAAAGATATTAGTAGGGTTACTTGGGAGTTTTTTTTATAGGTAGTTGAATCATTAAGGAGCCTTTTGGCTTCCTTAATGTAATCTGCCCTATTTTGTATTACAACTCCCCCACCCTTATCCGCTTCCCTAATGACAATGTCCAAATCTTCTTTAAGTTTTTTTATTTCTAATTTGTCCCTGGTACTAGTGTTGTCCTTCTTGATTTTATAGTTCTTACAATACTCATAGAAATCCTGAGTGACTAGGCTTTCAAACACTGGAATACAGTTGCCTTTAGAGTGTGTAGGATAGAACAATGATGTTGGATGGAAATTAGAATTTTTGTTCATTATCAATCTCTCATCATGTTGTTCTTCCATATTTATGTATTCTACCCCGGTTGAATTATTTAGATTCACCAGTAGTTCTATTGTCTCCATATCTGTTTCTGTAAGAGAAGTACGATTTGTATTATGTGTGTCACTTTGATTTTCAGCTTTATTTTTCTCAAAATGTCTACTCAGAGTAAGCTTACGGATAAATTTATGTAGATCAATGAACAGAGTGAAAGTGTTCGGTCCCTTAGTAGGGGCAAATGAGAGGCCCTTTTTCAAGATTCCCATTATATTGTCATTGAAAGTTTTATCCGACTTATACCTTTACTTACTAAAACAATCAATCAATTAATTAACCCACCTCACCTCATGTAGCTCCGAGCGGTGTGTGCCCGGCGCATAGACTACGTCATCAGCAAGAAGACGCCGCTCGTTGTTAGGCACCACCACCCGAAACTGTCAATCACCCTTCGTTGCTGGCACAGCATGTAATCATCATCAGAGACGCTGTCCGTTGCTAGGGATCCCTCCACTTGGTGACCGCTTAACAGTGTCTATCTATGTGAAAAATAAAAGTATTTAAAAACATCATATGCAGTATGTTATTGTTCTCAGCAATTCTTAAACCATAACACCCTCCATCCACAATACTTAAAGTATCCTTACTCTGCAAACTTTCTTATAATGTAGCAGCGTATCTAGCCCATAACATTACTTAAAGAGACAAGCTTACAGTTAATACTATCAAGAAAATGGAAACAAGGAAATGCTAACAGGAAAATACTGGGAGGCACATAATACCTATACAATATTATACAGAACATATTTAACAAAACATATTTATAGTAGGTATGCATAAACACATAATTAAATCAATATCTTATGTGAAATAAACACATAGACAAATCTTATGTGAAATTATACACATAGGTGAATCAATTCCAAAAAACTTTTTAAGAGACTTTTTTAAGAAAGAAATCTTATTCAAAAGAAGCACTGCCAGTCCATTTTCACATTTAGGCCTTTTGGTGTTAAGGTATTCAACTCATAAGTCCATCTTGCTTCCTTTTGCAATAGGATTCTATCCCTATTTCCCCCTCTCCTTGGTTTAGGGACATGATCTATCAAAGTGTAGCATAGGTCAGATACATTATGTCCACTCTGCATAAAATGGCGAGCCACCGGCTGATCTGACTCTTGATTCTTAATTGCTGCCCTGATAGAGCTCCTGTGGTTGGCCATACGAATTCTCAAGGTATCTCCCATTTTCCCCACGTAAAACAGACTACACGGACAGTGTAGTAGATATACCACATGACTAGTGGTACATGTCATCCTGTACTTATGGACATATTTCTTTCTGCTTCTAGGGTGATGGAAGAACTGACCTGTAATCATCCTGTTGCACGTAGTACACCCACTGCACTTAAAACATCCAGGTTTAACATCTTCTAGCCATGTTTTAGTTGTATAGCTGTGTATAGGATCAGTTAGCTGCAATATATCTTTCAGCGATCTTCCTCTTCTATATCCAATCCTAGGGATCCCCATCCCCTTAAACGGGAGGGTTTCCTCCGTGCTCAGTATTTTCCAATTTTCTTTCAGGATCATATTTAGGCCATTTTTGTCTGACGCATAAGTGGTCACCATAGTCATTTTCTTCTTCAGGGGTACATTGTGTTTCTCTTTTCTCACTTGAGTTGACCTCTGTGATGTGTTGTTGCAATAGCTGTTTTCTATATCCCCTTTTTAGAAAACGACCTCTCATGTCATCAGTCTGCTTCTCCGCTCTATTCCCATCAGTGTTATTTCTCTTTACTCTTACAAATTGGGATTTTGGCAATGCCTTCTTAAGTGCTGATGGGTGACAACTTGTTGCCTCAAGGAGAGAGTTTCTATCCGTTAATTTACGAAACAAGGTGGTACCCAATTTATCACCATCCCTATAGATTTTTAGATCCAAAAACTCAATTTCTTCTTGGTTCGATTCATCTTGAATTTGAGTGTAGCATGCTCCGTATTAAGCTCATTGAACCAAACAAGCAGATCTTCTTCTTTTCCAGACCAGATAATCATGAGATCATCAATAAATCTCTTGAAGTATATTACTTCTTCTCTCTTGAAACATCCTGTGCCATTACTCTCAAATTCCGACATAAAAAGATTTGCATAGGATGGGGCCACATTGGACCACATCGCTGTCCCCATTAGTTGTTGGTAATACTGTCGCTCAAACCTGAAATAGTTCTTCTTTAGGCAGGTTTCCAAGAGGACCAAGATGAACTCTATTGGCGGACATACATAAGGATATCTCAGTAATTGCTTTCTTGTCGCCGCCAATCCCTCATAGTGGGGTATCACCGTATACAGGCTAGTGACATCTAATGTCACCAGCCACTCTCCTCCTTTCAGGGGGATTTTTGTCAGAGTCCTTATTACATCATTGGAGTCTTTAATATAGGTATCCATGTTCTGTACCAACGGTTGCAGTATGCTGTCAATATATATAGCCAAAGGCTGTAGTAGTGAGTCCACTGCTGAGACTATCTGTCTGCCGGGTGGTCTCTCCATGCTTTTATGCACTTTTGGGAGCGTATAGAAAATAGGTGATTTTGGGTAATCCATAGTTAGATATTTCATAGTGTTTTGATCAATCAGATCATCTTCCTGGACTTCCTTAAGGTATTCATCAATTTCTTTCTTAAACCTTATAGTTCGATCCCTTGGTATTTTCACATAAGATTTGTCTATGTGTTTATTTCACATAAGATACTGATTTAACTATGTGTTTATGCATACCTACTTTAAATATGTTCTGTTAAATATGTTCTGTATAATATTGTATAGGTATTATGTGCCTCCCAGTATTTTCCTGTTAGCATTTCCTTGTTAGCATTTTCTTGATAGTATTAACTGTAAGCTTTTCTCTTTATGTAATGTTATGGGCTAGATACGCTGCTACATTATAAGAAAGTTTGCAGAGTAAGGATACTTTAAGTATTGTGGATGGAGGGTGTTATGGTTTAAGAATTGCTGAGAACAATAACATACTACATATGATGTTTTTAAATACTTTTGTTCTTCACATAGATAGACACTGTTAAGCGGTCACCAAGTGGAGGGCTCCCTAGCAACGGACGGCGTCTCTGATGACGATTACATGCTGGGCCAGCAACGAAGGGTGATTGACAGTTTCAGGTGGTGGTGCCTAACAACGAGCAGCGTCTTCTTGCTGATGACGTACGTAGTCTATGCGCTGGGCACACACCGCTCGGAGCTACATGAGGTGAGGTGGGTTAATTAATTGATTGATTGTTTTAGTAAGTATAGGTATAAGTATACACATTATTTTGCACACTGTATGTAAGTCTGTGGATGGGGTGAAACCCCGAAACGTCACTTTAAAAAGTAAAACTGTGCTTTATAACGGAGAGTGCCTGCTGTTTCCTTCTTTATATATATATATATATATATATATATATATATATATATATATATATATATATATATATATATATATATATACAGGTAGCCCTCAGTTTACGCCGGGGTTAGGTTCCAGAAGGAATGGTTGTAAATCTAAACCGTTGTAAATTGAAACCCAGTTTATAATGTAAGTCAATGGGAAGTGAGGGAGTTAGGTTCCAGGCCCCTCACAAAATTGACATAGGTAACACCTAATACATTATTTTTAAAGCTTTGAAATTAAGACTTTAAATGCTAAACAGCATTATAAACCTAATTAAATCATCACACAACAGACTGTATCATCAAACTAAGTTTAATGAACAAAAACATTTTTTTACTTGCATTTTTCTGCAAACAGTTCTCAGCATTGTTAGATAATATTGGGTCTGCCCCTATTCTATGCATTTCAACTTGTAGTGATTAATATGCAGTTAGGGACCCTCACCTCAAGCAGCTGGGCAGGAAGATAATAGGGATGTGGCTGCTAGAGCTTGTTGCTCGATAGCTAAGGTCTGTTCTGTGTACACAGATTAATTTAAGTCTACTAAGCTTGCATAACTTTGCTGCAACACAAGCGAACAGCTCCACCTACTGGCTATTTTAATTAGTGCACTGCTTTTCAATTCTTTTCAAAAGCAGTCACATGACTAAAAAAAAGGTTGTTATTCTGAAACGACGCAAATTGAACCAGCGTAAACCGAGGGCCACTTGTATATAGTATCACAGATCCTTGGCAACCACTGTCTTTTAGGGTTTAAATGCAATAGAGGACAATCCAGTTTCAGTTTTAAAACTTTATTTTCTTCCAAAAACCAAGGTGACTTTAACTGTAGCATACAGTTTGTTCACAGGTAAGGCAAGTTAATTTTCTGCACACGCTTGCAAAACAGCAAGTCTCTGTCTGGATTGTCTGCAGCAACACAAATGTCCTTTACAGAACTGAATCAGCAAAAAGTAATCCAGCAAAACTTTTGCCTCCTGCCTGACTGTAATCTACTTAGCCAAAGAAATGCTTCCCTTTTAAACCCTAGGAGTAATAATCATGAGCCACACCTGAGTTTAATTGGCTCTAACATCTGCTAAGGTGTTCACAGTTAAAAACACTATCACTTCCCTGGGGTTTCTTAGCAAAATGGTGAAGTGTAATTTATGAAAATTGGTCTAATATATTCTCCCTCTATCACCAAAACAGATATTCGGTCACTATATATATATATATTATATATATATATATATATATATATATATATATATATATATATATAAATATATACTGTATATATATATATTTATATATATATATATATAATTATATATAGGTATAGGTATATACAGATATATAAAATACTTAGATACTTAGAACATATTCTGCTATGCGTTAGAACATTGGAATGTCAAATATTTACAGTAAATACACAGTATAATACTTTATTAAAAATTAATATTGCAATGCTACAGGCCCATATTTCTGTAATCCTTAAGCCCGACAAACCACCCAATGACATTAAAATATTTAGCAAGATATTGGCCAACCGTATTAATGTCATACTAAACAAGTTAATACATGTGGCCCAGGTGGGTTTCGTGCCTAGCCGTGAAGCAAGAGATAACACAATAAGGGTGCTAACACTGATTGACTATGCTAAATTCCACAAAATTAATCAGTCCTGAATGCTATGGATGCAGAGAAAACGTTCGACAGGACAAGCTGGGGATTTCTCCAACACTCTTTAGCAGCCTATGGCTTTGGAGCAAAAATGATTACATGGATCCTCAGCTTGTACTCCTGTCCGAGCGCTAAGGTAAAGGCAAATGGCATGCTTTCAGATCCCTTTACGATTAAAAATGGGACACACCAAGGCTGTCCTTTATCTCCTATATTGTTTATCTTATCTATGGAGGTACTAGCTTCATATGTCCAAAACAACAGAGACATTAAAGGTATTCAAATTGGCCCCCATGATTTTAAAATTGTAATGTACGCTGATGACGTACTGTTCTCAGTCTCATCTCCTTTGGCCTCCATCCCTGCAATTATGGACGAATTAGATAGATTTGGCAGATACTCTAACTTCTCAGTCAATAAATCTAAATTGGATGTATTAAATGTATCTCTTCTCTCACTGGAGTTTCGTGGATTGGCTAGCGTTTGCTCACTATGCTTACAAACAGACTCTATAAAGTACTTGGCTATTCACCTATCCCCCACTCCACAACTTTCTTTAAGAAAAACTATAACTCCCTACTACTCAATACGCATAAAGATCTAGTTAATTGGGTAACCAAACCTCTCTCCTGGTGGGGGAGAATACAATCAATAAAAATGACTACTCTCCCTAGAATTTAATATATCTTACAGGCGCTCCTGATTCACTTGCCAAGTGGTTCCTCCACCGTTTACAAAGTATCATAAATTCCTACATTTGGGGGAAAAGCAAACCTATAATAAATCGCAACACGCTATATAGGTCGCTAATACATGGAGGACTAGGTCTCCCAAGGGATGAGGAATACTATGATGCGGTTACTTTACAGAGAATATTGGATTGGCATGGGGCCCAAGATTATAGGGCATGGATATCCATAGACTCACATATCCTGCAGGCACCACAAGTATATGCCTTGTGTTGGGTACCAAACAGTCTAAGACCCCCGCAAACACAGCACTTGAAATCCCATAGGCACTTCTTTAAGAGCTGGGATAGAATTGTTAGAACTTCCCCACATTTAACATCAGAGAGGTGCCCTCTATACCCTATAGTATTAAATGTTGAAATGATTGGAGGGTTGGATAAGGGATTTAAAAGACTGTCCGAATGGAGATATGCCATACCCTTATGCCGTTTAAGAAGAAGGGAAATTGCAGGAAAGGAACAAATTAGCTGAAATAGCGGGTGGAAAATTTGCAAGTTGGCTGAAGTATGCACAGTTAAACCATTTCGTACAGACTTCGCCACACAAAACAGAATTATTACTTCCACTCACCCCATTTGAGAATTTGTGTAATAGTGATGACATAATTAGACATCCTTTATCACTGTCCCGGAAATTGTTAACAGCCCCCTACAAAATACACCTACTAACATACACTGCTAAGTGGTCTTCAGAATTAAACAATAGAATAGAACAGAAGGACTGGGATAGAATTTTTAAACTGACCGGGAAATCCTTTATGTCCCCTCAGATACTCTAAATTAATTTTAAAATACTGCTGCGTTGGTACTTAACTCCTACCAGGTTAAATACAATACTGTATATCCAGAGTCTTCAAGGTTGTGCTGGAGGGGATGTGGGGAATCAGGTAGTTTATTACATATGTGGTGGCACTGTCCCAAAATAAAGCCTTTATGGAGAGAGGTTGAACTCTATTACCAGACAACAATAGACAAAAATTTCTTACTGCCACCTAGAGTTGCCCTTCTGAACGACCTCCCCAGGCTTTCCAGTGAAATGCATTCCCTCCTTGTACAGATAGGGCTTAATAGTGCAAGGTAAATAATCCCCTGAGCTTGGAAAACACCTGAAACCCCCTCTAGGACAGAATGGCTGAACAAAATGTCTGAGTTTTTAACTCTGGAGGAATACGGTTATCTTAAACGTAACAAACTAGAATTTTTAATAAATGCTAAGTCCCATTGGGAGAGCTCCCTACGCCCGACTCCCCCAAACTCAGCACCTATACAGACATGACCAGAAGATAATAAAACTGACACTCTGGGGGGGAATAAGAACACCTTAGCCCTGGGAGAAGTTATAGTAACAATAATTGCAATTGTTTATAATACTGTTCATAACTATATAAAATATCATTAAAGAAACTTTCTGATCTAAACCGCCGCAGGATCCGGTGCGGACTGGACCAAGCTTGTCAGCAGGATACTAAGCATCTAAATTTGCCAAATGTTTAACTGTTTTGTTGTTTCTTGTTCTTAGATAACTTATGTATACCGATATTCTCATATAGATGACATTCCATGTAACCTATACTGTAAATGAGAAAAATAATAAATAAATAAAAAAAATAAAAAAATGAATATTGCATAAATATGATTTAACATGTTTTCATCTACTTGACTGCAAAAGGGCTCAAATGCAATTTTTTATATATATATATATATATATATATATATATATATATATATATATATATATATATATATATATATATATATATATATATATATATAATATGTATATTTATGTATACATATGTATTTATGTGTATAGTCACACTCTGAAATCCCGCATCTCCAAACCAAATGATGATGAAAAAAAGTTTAAAAAAGTAGCAAATATCTTTATTCAAAAAATGTTTAAAAATATGAAGAGACATAAAAAGATGAGGATCCGAAGTACAGGCCTATAACTCAGCTAGAGCACAATCCCAAACAGGTTTCGGGCCAATTCTCAACCCTTGTTCACTGTTGTCTGTAAATACATACCGGTATATACACATATAAATACATCTGTACACATATATAAACATATATATATATACATTTATTTATATATGTATATATATATATATATATATATATATATATATATATATATATATATATAAAAATATATATATAAAAATATATATATATTTATATATATAGTAATAAGTAGAAAGAAATCCAGGGTCAGAGAATGAAGTAAAATAAAATCCAAACTTTATTGTAGTCCACTTGTGGATAAAAACCATGGGGGTCAAAAAGCATACAACACTCAGCACTTGTTGCTTCCAGCTGACATGTTTCGGTGTGATACCGTAATCATAGCTGATGGAATACACAAGTGCTGCTTCATTTAAAAGCAGAATGTAATTCTGATTGGTTAATAACAAAAACAAACCTACGTGTGAGTGTGCAGACAGGTGATTGTTTCAAAAATTAACCATTTACATACCTGAAGTATTAAAGCTTATGTTATGAATGAAAAAGAACATTATGTATATTAGTAGAAGCATAACTTTTAAAGCTTAGAGCTTGAACATTGCTAAGGGATTCAACCTGCCATAATGGAAAACACACATTGTATCCATTAATTATATTATATACTAGCAAGTACCCCTAATCCTATATTTCTAAATAAAGGATAAAGAGAGAACAAAAACCCAAAAAGAAAAGAGAAAAAAATATTATTTTTCCTATTTTCCTTTTATTTATTAATGCTCAACTTTGTTTGTCTTAATAGCGCTTATTTAAAATAGTATGGATAAACTATATGAGCAGTATTAATACCTTCTGAAATAAAAATGTAATAACACTTTCTTTCTTTCTTATTTTCACTGGTCAAAACAAAAGTAAAGAAACATAAAACTGTTGCAACACATATAAATACAATAAACCATCTCTGGGTGTAGTAAAAATTAGTGTGTAAAGCTAACAGTTAGTGTCAATGTTTATGACCAAACTCATATAGGAATTAGCTCTGTATGAATAGTAAAGAAAGTAAGGATTTAATATAACCCAACTAACTAAAGCCTTTTCATTATATTTTATCTTGAGGGCTTATTAAACTGAAAAATGTAGGGTTCAATAGATAGCTGCAATATGTGGGATTCTTTAGAATACTTTGTAACCTACTACTTCCAGTAATTAATCAGATCATATTCTGAATTAAGTCCCCTGGGGACACGAGTCTGTAATTTAAAAATCCAGAACATCTCCCTTTTACCTAAAATGTGGGATCTGTCTCCTCCACGTAAGGGGGTAGTAACCTTTTCGATAGCTTGCCATCTCAGTGTTGCACTGCTCTGGTTATGTACAGATTTAAAGTGTTTAACTAGTGGGGTACTAGCTTCTCCGATTTTGATAGTAGAAAGGTGATTACGAATCCTAGTATTGACCTCAGTACTAGTGAGCCCTACATACTGTAAATGACATTCAGTGCATGAGAGAAAGTATATAACATAGGAGGATGTACAGTTGAGGCACGCCTGGATCTTAAACTCTTCTCCTGTGACTGTTGAATGAAACTTATCCGAAATAATGGCAAGATCACATGGTTTACACCTGGATTTGCCACATCTGTACATCCCCCTGTGTTTCAACCAAGAACCCTGTGGTTTCTCGGAGCAGGGTGGTAACTCTGATGGTGAGAGGATATTTCCTAGGGTCTTACTCCTTCTAAATGAGCAGCGTAAGCCTTTCTCTACTGTACTCACAAGCTTATCATCGGCTACCAACATTCTAAAATGTTTATTGACTATATTACAGATTTCTTTGTATTCCATGCTATAGTCCGTAACAAAGGTAACTTTATTATCTGTCATTGCAACCTGTGTCTTATTCTGAGTTCTTGATCCTTTGAGGAGGGTCTCCCTATCTATTCTGTCAACTTGTGCATGTGCCTGTTTGATGACATGTTTAGGGTATCCTCTGTCCGTAAGTCTCTTTTCAAGTTCCTTTCTCTGTTCTTGAAATGTTGATTCTTCACTGCAATTACGTTTTAGCCTAATCATCTCCCCTTTAGCTACTGCTAATGGTACATGCTTGGGGTGACAACTCCTAGCATGGAGCAGGGTATTCCTTGTGATTGGCTTTCTAAACGTACTGCTGTGAATTTTACCTGACCTGTCAGCTTTCAGAGTGAGATCCAAAAAATTGATCTCAGTGTGATGGTGTTCAAATGTAAATTTGAGGCCTACATCATTGTTATTTAGACTTTTAACAAAGTCTAAAAAGTCTGAGGATGATCCACACCACACAAAAAGCAGATCATCGATATACCGCCTGTAAAAGGATATCTGATCTCTGTAGGGGTTCCGGTCTCCAAAGATGTGGGACATCTCCCACCAACCCATGAGGAGGTTGGCATATGAGGGCGCAAATTTGGCCCCCATAGCTGTCCCACATCTTTGGAGATAGAAAGATTCCCCAAACCGAAAATAATTGTGTGTTAGCATAAAATGTGTGGCCCTTAGTATGTATTCAATGAAAGGCCCATCCAAAGATGAAAAATTTTCCAGGAAGTACCTGATGGCCTCCAAACCCTTTTCATGAGGGATTGAAGAATAAAGGGCGACTACATCCACGGTCAGCCAAATGTGTACCCTAGAGTCCCACGAAAAATCTTCAAATAAAATCAAAAGATCTTTGGTATCTCACAGATAACTCTGCAAACTTTTTACAAAGGGAAAAAATAGAGCGTCTAACCATTGGGATAGATGTTCAAAAATGGACCCAATTCCGCTTATAATTGGTCGACCCTTTACCTCTGTCAGTGTTTTGTGGACTTTTGGAAGATGGTGGAAGATGGGCACCACTGGGCATTCGACATACAAATACTCAAAAGTGGCAAAATCAAAGTGCCCATCCTCCAAGCCATCATCCAAGAGTCTTCTCTAATCCCTTTGGAAACATAGTGTAGGATCCCTATCTAGTTCAAGGTAATTGTCTGTGTCATGCAGCTGTCTGTGCGCTTCGTGAATATAGGCCTCCCTATCTAAAACAACTACCGCACCTCCCTTATCGGCTGTGCGTATCACTATGTTATTATTCTTCTGTAGTTCAGTGATAGCCTTTCTTTCAGTAATTGTAAGGTTAGATTTGGTCCTAAATTCCCCATTAGTCTCTGTTTTAGAGGCGAGTAGAGTAAGATCATTCTCTACTCTTTTGAAAAAAGTTTCAAGTGTGGTACCTCTGGATTGTATCGGGTAAAATTCTGATGGTTTTTTGAAACCACTGAAGTTTGATATCATGTTAGAAGGATCTAAGACTTCCCCTTGTCTTCCCAATTGTTGTAGTGAAAGGACATCACATGCCTCAGAAAAATCAACAAATTTCAAATTTTCTGAACCTTGTTGTGTGTGAACATCAGGATGGTCCTGTGCCATTGTCATATCTCCCTGAAAATGTTTTTTCAGGGTTAAATTCCTGATAAGCTTGTTCACATCCAACATTGTTCTGAAAAGATCAAAAGTACATGTTGGTGCAAAGGACATTCCATAACTTAATACTCTAAGTTGTACATCAGAGAGTGGTATAGTGGATAGGTTGATAACATTATATTTATTAGTATCAGCATTCATTATTGGTATTTGGTTTTCCTGTTTCCCCTTAGGGTATACCTGTCCTGCTTGGCCTGGCCTATTCCAGTTTTGTCCCTGGACTGGTAAAAAAACCTGTTCAAAAACTCTCCTATCTTCACCTGAGTTCGAAATCGCTTGGTGGGAAGACTGATGTTCACTAGTCACATATTTAGTGTTTGAATTTTTACCATCTTTAGTGTTCTGGGGTGCAGGTTTAGTAGGTTTATTGGGTATACTCTGATTATTTTTGTGTGTGGGTACAGGTGTTTGTATGTTAACCTGCTTGCCTGGGGTCTTAAGTATACCTTTTGGTGCAGCCACTACAATCTCTCTTCCTGAAGTGCCTGCTTCTTCCCCTGAATCTGGCTCACTATCCGTATACTGGAATTGTCCCACCTGTGAAGGGTCAGTATTTTTCTGTTGATGATTACCCCCTCTACCTCTGTTTCTGTTTCTGCTTCTAGATCTGCCTCTTCTATTGCTAGACCTCCTGGGATTAGTATTGGAGTGACTCCAGATATAAACTGATTGATTATCATAGTCTGACTGGTCACGAAGATACTTAGAGTGCTTCATATTAAGAATAAGATTTTTAGACTCAATAAGTGTAGCCCTGAGAATACCATCAAACTTTAAATAATCTAAATCCTGTTTCTTGTCATTCAAAACTTGCTGTAATGTGTCAATTTCTGTTCTAATATTAGTTAGCAATTTCATTTTATACATAATCAACAGATTCATTAACCTAAAGGAGCATTCTGTCAAAACAGCATTCCATGTGTTAATAAATTCACTGTCAGTGACTTCAAAGGTGGGAAATTTAGCAATCCTCAGTCCCCTTGGTACAATATTTAATTTGATATATTTCTCAAATATCCACACATCGAATTGTAACCTGTGTTCTTTAACTAGCAGAATCTCCATTTTATCAAAAAGTTCACTTAGTGAAAAGGTGGTGATGTCTGTAGAAAAAATAGAGTCCAGTTCCTGATCTCCATATCCTCTTTCATCCACAGGTAGTAATGAATAATAGTTAACGACAGACCCCTCCATGGTAAAGAAAGCTCAATAAATGCACTAAACTAATATGCTGCCAGGAAGCATAGAAATTATTCAATTAGAAAGAGAAAGTTAGTAGAGTGCACTATATTAGAAAGCTCCCAGTGTGGGAATGATTCACAACTCTCACTTGCAAGTTTGCAACCTATGCCCAGAAACAAGGGATTATACAGTCCGTTGAAAAAGAAAACTTAGCACAGAGTTCAAATGCATGCACACTCTTGCCCCGGACTCTTCAGACAAACCAACAGCACAAATGGAACATGCCATGTGAGATTAACTTTGCCACAGTAAAATCGCTGGCTATACTCACTGCATCAAATGCGGTGCTGCGTTGTCACAATCCTTCCGGCTCCGTGTGCTGCAAATAGATCCCCTTAGCTCACCGCTTCTTGCAGAGTCCTCTGTAATGTGCCGATTCAGTGTGTTTCTCAATTCACACAGTGCGCGTCCGATGACGTATGCACAGCCGGTCACGTGGTATGCGGTGTCCAATCGGTGCATCCCTTGTCTTGTCTTCAGTAGGTAGTATGCAGACGTAATCAGGGCTGTAGGGGCAGGCGACTCCAAACTCAGCCTGCTAAGTGAGTCCTTTGCACCAACATGTACTTTTGATCTTTTCAGAACAATGTTGGATGTGAACAAGCTTATCAGGAATTTAACCCTGAAAAAACATTTTCAGGGAGATATGACAATGGCACAGGACCATCCTGATGTTCACACACAACAAGGTTCAGAAAATTTGAAATTTGTTGATTTTTCTGAGGCATGTGATGTCATTTCACTACAACAATTGGGAAGACAAGGGGAAGTCTTAGATCCTTCTAACATGATATCAAACTTCAGTGGTTTCAAAAAACCATCAGAATTTTACCCGATACAATCCAGAGGTACCACACTTGAAACTTTTTTCAAAAGAGTAGAGAATGATCTTACTCTACTCGCCTCTAAAACAGAGACTAATGGGGAATTTAGGACCAAATCTAACCTTACAATTACTGAAAGAAAGGCTATCACTGAACTACAGAAGAATAATAACATAGTGATACGCACAGCCGATAAGGGAGGTGCGGTAGTTGTTTTAGATAGGGAGGCCTATATTCACGAAGCGCACAGACAGCTGCATGACACAGACAATTACCTTGAACTAGATAGGGATCCTACACTATGTTTCCAAAGGGATTTGAGAAGACTCTTGGATGATGGCTTGGAGGATGGGCACTTTGATTTTGCCACTTTTGAGTATTTGTATGTCGAATGCCCAGTGGTGCCCATCTTCCACCATCTTCCAAAAGTCCACAAAACACTGACAGAGGTAAAGGGTCGACCAATTATAAGCGGAATTGGGTCCATTTTTGAACATCTATCCCAATGGTTAGACGCTCTATTTTTTCCCTTTGTAAAAAGTTTGCAGAGTTATCTGAGAGATACCAAAGATCTTTTGATTTTATTTGAAGATTTTTCGTGGGACTCTAGGGTACACATTTGGCTGACCGTGGATGTAGTCGCCCTTTATTCTTCAATCCCTCATGAAAAGGGTTTGGAGGCCATCAGGTACTTCCTGGAAAAATTTTCATCTTTGGATGGGCCTTTCATTGAATACATACTAAGGGCCACACATTTTATGCTAACACACAATTATTTTCGGTTTGGGGAATCTTTCTATCTCCAAAGATGTGGGACAGCTATGGGGGCCAAATTTGCGCCCTCATATGCCAACCTCCTCATGGGTTGGTGGGAGATGTCCCACATCTTTGGAGACCGGAACCCCTACAGAGATCAGATATCCTTTTACAGGCGGTATATCGATGATCTGCTTTTTGTGTGGTGTGGATCATCCTCAGACCTTTTAGACTTTGTTAAAAGTCTAAATAACAATGATGTAGGCCTCAAATTTACATTTGAACACCATCACACTGAGATCAATTTTTTGGATCTCACTCTGAAAGCTGACAGGTCAGGTAAAATTCACAGCAGTATGTTTAGAAAGCCAATCACAAGGAATACCCTGCTCCATGCTAGGAGTTGTCACCCCAAGCATGTACCATTAGCAGTAGCTAAAGGGGAGATGATTAGGCTAAAACGTAATTGCAGTGAAGAATCAACATTTCAAGAACAGAGAAAGGAACTTGAAAAGAGACTTACGGACAGAGGATACCCTAAACATGTCATCAAACAGGCACATGCACAAGTTGACAGAATAGATAGGGAGACCCTCCTCAAAGGATCTAGAACTCAGAATAAGACACAGGTTGCAATGACAGATAATAAAGTTACCTTTGTTACGGACTATAGCATGGAATACAAAGAAATCTTTAATATAGTCAATAAACATTTTAGAATGTTGGTAGCCGATGATAAGCTTGTGAGTACAGTAGAGAAAGGCTTACGCTGCTCATTTAGAAGGAGTAAGACCCTAGGAAATATCCTCTCACCATCAGAGTTACCACCCTGCTCCGAGAAACCACAGGGTTCTTGGTTGAAACACAGGGGGATGTACAGATGTGGCAAATCCAGGTGTAAACCATGTGATCTTGCCATTATTTCGGATGTTTCATTCAACAGTCACAGGAGAAGAGTTTAAGATCCAGGCGTGCCTCAACTGTACATCCTCCTATGTTATATACTTTCTCTCATGCACTGAATGTCATTTACAGTATGTAGGGCTCACTAGTACTGAGGTCAATACTAGGATTCGTAATCACCTTTCTACTATCAAAATCGGAGAAGCTAGTACCCCACTAGTCAAACACTTTAAATCTGTACATAACCAGAGCAGTGCAACACTGAGATGGCAAGCTATCGAAAAGGTTACTACCCCCTTACGTGGAGGAGACAGATCCCACATTTTAGGTAAAAGGGAGATGTTCTGGATTTTTAAGTTACAGATTATGATCTGATTAATTACTGGAAGTAGTAGGTTACAAAGTATTCTAAAGAATCCCACATATTGCAGCTATCTATTGAACCCTACATTTTTCAGTTTAATAAGCCCTCAAGATAAAATATAATGAAAACGCTTTAGTTAGTTGGGTTATATTAAATCCTTACTTTCTTTACTATTTATACAGAGCTAATTCCTATATGAGTTTGGTCATAAACATTGACACTAACTGTTAGCTTTACACACTAATTTTTACTACACCCAGAGATGGTTTATTGTATTTATATGTGTTGCAACAGTTTTATGTTTCTTTACTTTTGTTTTGACCAGTGAAAATAAGAAAGAAAGAAAGTGTTATTACATTTTTATTTCAGAAGGTATTAATACTGCTCATATAGTTTATCCATACTATTTTAAATAAGCGCTATTAAGACAAACAAAGTTGAGCATTAATAAATAAAAGGAAAATAGGAAAAATAATATTTTTTTCTCTTTTCTTTTTGGGTTTTTGTTCTCTCTTTATCCTTTATTTAGAAATGTAGGATTAGGGGTACTTGCTAGTATATTATATAAGTAATGGATACAATGTGTGTTTTCCATTATGGCAGGTTGAATCCCTTAGCAATGTTCAAGCTCTAAGCTTTAAAAGTTATGCTTCTACTAATATACATAATGTTCTTTTTCATTCATAACATAAGCTTTAATACTTCAGGTATGTAAATGGTTAATTTTTGAAACAATCACCTGTCTGCACACTCACACGTAGGTTTGATTTTGTTATTAACCAATCAGAATTGCATTCTGCTTTTAAATGAAGCAGCACTTGTGTATTCCATCAGCTATGATTACGGTATCACACCGAAACATGTCAGCTGGAAGCAACAAGTGCTGAGTGTTGTATGCTTTTTGACCCCCATGGTTTTTATCCACAAGTGGACTACAATAAAGTTTGGATTTTATTTTACTTCATTCTCTGACCCTGGATTTCTTTCTACTTATTACTACATTACGCCAGTATCTGGGGTCCTTAGGCTCGAAAGCCTCTCACTTAGCAGGCTGAGTTTGGATTCGCCTGCCCCTACAGCCCTGATTACGTCTGCATACTACCTACTGAAGACAAGACAAGGGATACACCGATTGGACACCGCATACCACGTGACCGGCTGTGCATACGTCATCGGACGCGCACTGTGTGAATTGAGAAACACACTGAATCGGCACATTACAGAGGACTCTGCAAGAAGCGGTGAGCTAAGGGGATCTATTTGCAGCACACGGAGCTGGAAGGATTGTGACAACGCAGCACCGCATTTGAT